>NW_026967633.1:0-45000 GCF_028390025.1 Pseudophryne corroboree | reverse complement strand
AACTCCAGCTATTCCTCCCGCTGCGGCTCCCACTTCGGGTAAGGGGACCATATTGCTCAGTAGTGAGCACTTTCGGTAAGCCTGCGGCTGCTATGCCGCTACCCCTCTCCTCCACAGTCCTAATGGGTCGCTGCAGTCTGTAAGGGACCGCAGGTGCACACACCCAGGAACCGCTGGCTCTCCTCCTGCCGCCAGCAGCTACTTTTATAACCTCAGCCTGCACGAGACCCCTTCCCTCACTCACTCTCGCTCTCCTGGCGGCCACTGCGCAGCCGCAACAAATTGAAAAGCCCTATCTCTATAATGGGGCATATTTCTCTTAATTAAAAAAACCCTATAACTTTCTGAAAAACCACAACCCCAAAAGGCACTACACTGGGGCATACTCTATCTAGTAAAACAAACTCCAAGTCTTAATTCGTCCTCTATCCGGAGTTATGCCTTCCCAAAAAATATCTAATTCACTCTATAGGAAAACGGTGTCAAAAAGCCACAAAGGAAGTCACAGAAAAAAACTGACAGTTGGAACTTTAGGTTACTCCCAATTCCTCATTTTTTATTATTTTGCCCTGAAATTTGGCATGCAGCACCGGGTGACGATTCTACACGCCCAGGCCAAATTTCAGCTCAGTACGTCCAATCAGTTTTGAGGTGTAGCCCCTCAAACACCATGCCCCCATCTCAGAAGTTCCCTATGGGAGAATTCCGTTTGTTCGATTCAGCCTTAATATAAGGGCACGACCGTGCCCTTATAATATGTATCTATCTATCTATCTATCTATCTATCGTATGTGTGTGTATATATACATCTATACATACATGCGCTAACACCTGGACATACACTGATGTACCCACACCTAATATCCATACATACACGCCCTGACACCTGGACATACACCAACATTCCCACACCTGCATCTATACATACACATGCTGACACCTGGACATACACCAACATACAAGCACCTGCATCTATATATACACGCGCTGACAAATGGACATACACCGACGTACCCACACTTGCATCTATACATACATGCACTGACATCTGGACATACAAGCACCTGCATCTATACATACACGCGCTGACACCTGAACCTACACTGACCTTCCCACACCTGCATCTATACATACACATTCTGACACCTGGACATACACAGACGTACCCACACCTGCATCTATACATACACGCGTTGACACCTGGACGTACACTGACGTACACACACCTACATCTATATATGCATGGATGCAAATGTGGGTACGTCTGTATACGTCCAGGTGTTAGCATGTGTATGTATAGATGTTAGGTGTGGGTACATCAGTGTATGTCCAGGTGTCAGCACATGTATGTATAGATTCACATGTGGGTAAGCCGGTGTACGTCCACGTGTCAGCATGTGTAGGTATAGATGCAGGTGTGGGTACGTTGGTGTACGTTTAGGGGTCAGCGTGTTAATGTATAGATGTTGGTGTGTGTATGTCAGTGTACGTACAGATATAGGTGTGTGTGTGTGTGTGTGTGTGTGTGTGTGTGTGTGTGTGTGTGTATGTATGTATGTATATGTATAGAGGAAGGTGTGATACATACATACATACATACATGATAGATAGATACATACATATATCACACACACGATAGATAGGATAGATAGATAGAACACATACATACAAGATAGATACATACATACATTATAGATACATATATATACACACACACACATACGATAGATAGATAGATAGATAGATAGATAGATAGATAGATAGATAGATACATATATATATATATATCACAAACATATATGATTCATACTTATATCACACACACATACATGATACATACATGAGAAAGACCTGGGATGGTGATGAGGCCAGGGCCCCCTGCTGATGTTGCGTTGAGGAAGGCAGTGTTCCAGGGCGGATGCCAGTCGGGGAGAGCGCCGCGCAGCCCTGGAAAAATACTGCTGAGGAGCTACATCTGGAAGAGCCCCTGGGAGGGAGAGTGCCACATGCCCCATCCTGCGCGGCAGACTCTGCAGGCCTGCACATGGGAAGGGAGGTCTCTGGCCACACGTACTCACCCTTCTGCTGAAGCCCCGCTGCTGTCCCCATCAGCGCTCTCCAGGATGAACCTCAACCTGTGAGAACTATCTTCATGATCAAGAGATCTCATATGCAAGATAAGTATGTGTTGGGATAGGGCTGGGGAGGGTGGCTGCTCGGGCACACCCCCGTCAAGTTAAGGAGATTAAACTGAGGAAGCACAAGGGAACTCTCGTCTGGGGACAACAACTGCAGGGAGACCACATCTTTTCAGATGAACATGGGAGGGCGGAAGGCTGCCTAATACTGAAGCACCCTCAGACATTAAACCATATGCAACAACTATTGCAAGCATTCCTGGGGGAAGGTCTGCAGCAGACGGATTTGCATACGGTGATGTCATCCAAGCAGTGGGCCAAAGTTGGCTGGAACCCTCATCTGTATATGAAAAGAGAAAAGGGGCATGCAGGGCATGGCGGCCTTTTGCGGCGCTTGGATAACCCCAAGTTTGCATTAAACACCCCCACCCTCCTTCGGTGTGGGGCTCATGTTGGCCATGCCCAAGCCCCTGAAGCATTCAAGCTGATTTCTTGCAGCAGCTGGGCACTGTAACAGCTTCAGAGCTGCTCTACAAGACAAGTAAAAGGGTGTGGGCCCTGCAGCACCACCTGTAGTTTGCATACACACATATATAGGACAGCATCTCTTATATGCCCCAGGGTCAATAAAATAGTATCCTTGTCTAGGCTATCCATCCCCTCAGATAAGGTATTTGTCCATGCCGCTACAGCACTACACACCCAGGCCGACGCAATTGCCGGTCTGAGTAAGGTACCTGAATGTGTATAACTGGACTTCAGGGTAATCTCCTGTTTGCGGTCAGCACACTCTTTGAGGGTAGCCGTATCCTGGGACGGGAGGGCTACCTTCTTGGATAAGCGTGTTAATGCTTTGTCCACCCTAGGGGAGGATTCCCATCGTAACCTATCCGTTGATGGGAAAGGATACGCCATAAGAATCCTTTTGGAAATCTGCAGTCTTTTATCTGGAGATTCCCAAGCTTTTTCACATAACTCGTTCAGCTCGTGTGAGGGGGGAAAGGTTACCTCAGGCTTCTTTCCCTTGTACATATGTACCCTCTTGTCAGCGTCAGGGGGTTCCTCTGTGATGTGCAAAACATCTTTTATTGCCATAATCATAAATCGAATGGATTTTGCCAATTTTGGCTGTAACTTTGCATCATCGTAATCGACACTGGAGTCAGAATCCGTGTCGGTATCTGTGTCAACAATCTGGGATAGTGGGCGCTTATGAGACCCTGACAGTCCCTGCAACATAGGATCAGGCATGGGTTGAAACCCTGACTGTCCCAAAGCTTCTGCCTTGTCTAATCTTTTGTGCAATGAGTTTACACTAGCATTTAAAACATTCCACATATCCATCCAATCAGCTGTCGGCGGAGACACCACATTCATTTGCTCCCGCTCCTCTCTAATATAGCCTTCTTCCTCAGACATGTCGACACACGTGTACCGACACACTTCACACACAGGGAATGCTTTTTCTGAAGACAATTTCCCCACAAGGCCCTTTGGAGAGACAGAGAGTGAGTATGCCAGCACACCCCCCAGCGCTATATAACCCAGGAATAAAACAGTAACTTAATGTTTGCCCAGTAGTGCTGCTGTATGTAATTTGCGAATTATGTGCCCCCCCCCCCCCTCTTTTCAACCCTCTTGTCTAACGTGGTATAAGCAGGGTAGAGTCCGGGGAGCTTCCTCTCAGCGGTGCTGTGGAGAAAAAATGGCTCTGGTGAGTGCTGAGGGAGAAGCCCCGCCCCCTCGGAGGCGGGCTTCTGTCCCGCTTAAACTGTAAAATTGGTGGAGGCTTATACATATATAAAGTGCCCAGCTGTATATATGTTATATTTTATAACAAGGTCAATTACGTCCCTGGGTGGGATTGAACCACCAACCTTTTGGTTAATAGCCGTACACACTAACTGATTGCGCCACAGAGACACTTTGCTAAAAGTACATACTGACAAATGCTAATAAGCATTCATCTAAAACGTTTCCTAGAAAAACTTAAAAAAGTCAATAATCTGGAGAGTTTTTGTAAGATGTTTCTTCTATCAACCAACGAAGAAACACATTGGTACTTTCCCATGATGAGTGAGTGCTTCAGGATCTCTTGCACTTACATGTGCAGCAGAGTACTGCAATGGAAGCATGCTGGGCCCATAACCCAGAGGTAGGCAGATTGAAACTATTCTCTGCTATATGCATTTTTTTGTTTGTTAATTAAAGTAATCCAAAACTGGGATTGATATTTTGTCTCTTTTATTTTTACTTAAAGTACAATAACTTTTACCATTTTAATTTGTTTTAATAGTATATTGACAGTATTGTTTTCTTTCAAAAATCCACTTAATTTTCTTTACCCTATTATTAAAATGGTAATTGACAAAAACAAACTACATTGTCACCAGAAGAGCAATACAAAATGTACAAGTGATATATTAAAATCATCTTTCCAGCTTGAATTTCAATGATGCATTGGGGCAACGATTTTGTGAGAAACATCTTCACCCTTAAATAAAGATTTTCTTAATTCCTTACCTGTGTGCTAATTAGATATCACCTTGTTTTCACATTAAACAGACTTCCACATGAGAAAGCAGCAAGGATGCAGTGGCGTTAATGTTTCCTGGTGTCAACCTGTATTATTTCAGTAGACATTGAAATGAGGATGCATCTTGCTGCCTTTCCAATTAAGCAAGTTTAATTTAGTAATAGGTGAAAAACCATCCTTACAAAGGTGTTAATCAGAGACTTGGCTTTGTGGACACTTTTCAGAGAACAAATTTGTTAGCATAAAAATAAAGCCAGAAAATAAAGAGCTGTTTAATCACTCAATTGGATTTTTCTGCCAGCATATTTTTTTTCTCTGCAACCCACTGCTAAATTGTGCTTCCTAGCTGTTTTTATAAAATCACTAAATCAAATCTAACTCTGATTACATCAGAGAAGGCCAAGTACCCTACACCATAACAGGGGGTTTGAAATTTTGACTTGTCTACTTAAAGATCACCAAAATCTGATAACAAGGTCAATTAGGTCCCTGGGTGGGATTGAACCACCAACCTTTTGGTTAATAGCCGTACATACTAACTGATTGCGCCACAGAGACACTTTGCAAAAGTTCATACTGACAAAGGCTAATAAGCATTCATCTAAAACGTTTCCTAGAAAAACTTTAAAAAGTCAATAATCTGGAGAGTTTTTGTAAGATGTTTCTTCCATCAACCAACGAAGAAACACATTGGTACTTTCCCATGATGAGTGAGTGCTTCAGGATCTCTTGCACTTACATGTGCAGCAGAGTACTGCAATGGAAGCATGCTGGGCCCATAACCCAGAGGTAGGCAGATTGAAACTATCCTCTGCTATATGCATTTTTTTGTTTGTTAATTAAAGTAATCCAAAACTGGGATTGATATTTTGGCTCTTTTATTTTTACTTAAAGTACAATAACTTTTACCATTTTAATTTGTTTTAATAGTATATTGACAGTATTGTTTTCTTTCAAAAATCCACTTCATTTTCTTTACCCTATTATTAAAATGGTAATTGACAAAAACAAACTACATTGTCACCAGAAGAGCAATACAAAATGTACAAGTGATATATTAAAATCATCTTTCCAGCTTGAATTTCAATGATGCATTGGGGCAACGATTTTGTGAGAAACATCTTCACCCTTAAATAAAGATTTTCTTAATTCCTTACCTGTGTGCTAATTAGATATCACCTTGTTTTCACATTAAACAGACTTCCACATGAGAAAGCAGCAAGGATGCAGTGGCGTTAATGTTTCCTGGTGTCAACCTGTATTATTTCAGTAGACATTGAAATGAGGATGCATCTTGCTGCCTTTCCAATGAAGCAAGTTTAATTTAGTAATAGGTGAAAAACCATCCTTACAAAGGTGTTATTCAGAGACTTGGCTTTGTGGACACTTTTCAGAGAACAAATTTGTTAGCATAAAAATAAAGCCAGAAAATAAAGAGCTGTTTAATCACGCAATTTGATTTTTTTGCCAGCATATTTCTTTTTCTCTGCAACCCACTGCTAAATTGTGCTTCCTAGATGTTTTTATAAAATCACTGAATCAAATCTAACTCTGATTACATCAGAGAAGGCCAGGTACCCTACACCATAACAGGGGGTTTGAAATTTTGACTTGTCTACTTAAAGATCACCAAAATCTGATCACAAGGTCAATTAGGTCCCTGGGTGGGATTGAACCACCAACCTTTTGGTTAATAGCCGTACATACTAACTGATTGCGCCATAGAGACACTTTGCAAAAGTCCATACTGACAAAGGCTAATAAGCATTCATCTAAAACGTTTCCTAGAAACACTTTAAAAAGTCAATAATCTGGAGAGTTTTTGTAAGATGTTTCTTCCATCAACCAACGAAGAAACACATTGGTACTTTCCCATGATGAGTGAGTGCTTCAGGATCTCTTGCACTTACATGTGCAGCAGAGTACTGCAATGGAAGCATGCTTGGCCCATAACCCAGAGGTAGGCAGATTGAAACTATCCTCTGCTATATGCATTTTTTTTGTTAATTAAAGTAATCCAAAACTGGGATTGATATTCTGTCTCTTTTATTTTTACTAAAAGTACAGTAACTTTTACCATTTTAATTTGTTTTAATAGTATATTGACAGTATTGTTTTCTTTCAAAAATCCACTTCATTTTCTTTACCCTATTATTAAAATGGTAATTGACAAAAACAAACTACATTGTCACCAGAAGAGCAATACAAAATGTACAAGTGATATATTAAAATCATCTTTCCAGCTTGAATTTCAATGATGCATTGGGTCAATAATTTTGTGAGAAACATCTTCACCCTTAAATAAAGATTTTCTTAATTCCTTACCTGTGTGCTAATTAGATATCACCTTGTTTTCACATTAAACAGACTTCCACATGAGAAAGCAGCAAGGATGCAGTGGCGTTAATGTTTCCTGGTGTCAACCTGTATTATTTCAGTAGACATTGAAATGAGGATACATCTTGCTGCCTTTCCAATGAAGCAAGTTTAATTTAGTAATAGGTGAAAAACCATCCCTACAAAGGTGTTAATCAGAGACTTGGCTTTGTGGACACTTTTCAGAGAACAAATTTGTTAGCATAAAAATAAAGCCAGAAAATGAAGAGCTGTTTAATCACGCAATTTGATTTTTTTGCCAGCATATTTCTTTTTCTCTGCAACCCACTGCTAAATTGTGCTTCCTAGATGTTTTTATAAAATCACTGAATCAAATCTAACTCTGATTACATCAGAGAAGGCCAGGTACCCTACACCATAACAGGGGGTATGAAATTTGACTTGTCTACTTAAAGATCACCAAAATCTGATAACAAGGTCAATTACGTCCCTGGGTGGGATTGAACCACCAACCTTTTGGTTAATAGCCGTACACACTAACTGATTGCGCCACAGAGACACTTTGCTAAAAGTACATACTGACAAATGCTAATAAGCATTCATCTAAAACGTTTCCTAGAAAAACTTAAAAAAGTCAATAATCTGGAGAGTTTTTGTAAGATGTTTCTTCTATCAACCAACGAAGAAACACATTGGTACTTTCCCATGATGAGTGAGTGCTTCAGGATCTCTTGCACTTACATGTGCAGCAGAGTACTGCAATGGAAGCATGCTGGGCCCATAACCCAGAGGTAGGCAGATTGAAACTATTCTCTGCTATATGCATTTTTTTGTTTGTTAATTAAAGTAATCCAAAACTGGGATTGATATTTTGTCTCTTTTATTTTTACTTAAAGTACAATAACTTTTACCATTTTAATTTGTTTTAATAGTATATTGACAGTATTGTTTTCTTTCAAAAATCCACTTAATTTTCTTTACCCTATTATTAAAATGGTAATTGACAAAAACAAACTACATTGTCACCAGAAGAGCAATACAAAATGTACAAGTGATATATTAAAATCATCTTTCCAGCTTGAATTTCAATGATGCATTGGGGCAACGATTTTGTGAGAAACATCTTCACCCTTAAATAAAGATTTTCTCAATTCCTTACCTGTGTGCTAATTAGATATCACCTTGTTTTCACATTAAACAGACTTCCACATGAGAAAGCAGCAAGGATGCAGTGGCGTTAATGTTTCCTGGTGTCAACCTGTATTATTTCAGTAGACATTGAAATGAGGATGCATATTGCTGCCTTTCCAATTAAGCAAGTTTAATTTAGTAATAGGTGAAAAACCATCCTTACAAAGGTGTTAATCAGAGACTTGGCTTTGTGGACACTTTTCAGAGAACAAATTTGTTAGCATAAAAATAAAGCCAGAAAATGAAGAGCTGTTTAATCACGCAATTTGATTTTTTTGCCAGCATATTTCTTTTTCTCTGCAACCCACTGCTAAATTGTGCTTCCTAGATGTTTTTATAAAATCACTGAATCAAATCTAACTCTGATTACATCAGAGAAGGCCAGGTACCCTACACCATAACAGGGGGTTTGAAATTTTGACTTGTCTACTTAAAGATCACCAAAATCTGATAACAAGGTCTATTAGGTCCCTGGGTGGGATTGAACCACCAACCTTATGGTTAATAGCCGTACATACTAACTGATTGCGCCACAGAGACACTTTGCAAAAGTCCATACTGACAAAGGCTAATAAGCATTCATCTAAAACGTTTCCTAGAAAAACTTTAAAAAGTCAATAATCTGGAGAGTTTTTGTAAGATGTTTCTTCCATCAACCAACGAAGAAACACATTGGTACTTTCCCATGATGAGTGAGTGCTTCAGGATCTCTTGCACTTACATGTGCAGCAGAGTACTGCAATGGAAGCATGCTGGGCCCATAACCCAGAGGTAGGCAGATTGAAACTATCCTCTGCTATATGCATTTTTTTTTGTTAATTAAAGTAATCCAAAACTGGGATTGATATTTTGTCTCTTTTATTTTTACTTAAAGTACAATAACTTTTACCATTTTAATTTGTTTTAATAGTATATTGACAGTATTGTTTTCTTTCAAAAATCCACTTCATTTTCTTTACCCTATTATTAAAATGGTAATTGACAAAAACAAACTACATTGTCACCAGAAGAGCAATACAAAATGTACAAGTGATATATTAAAATCATCTTTCCAGCTTGAATTTCAATGATGCATTGGGGCAACGATTTTGTGAGAAACATCTTCACCCTTAAATAAAGATTTTCTTAATTCCTTACCTGTGTGCTAATAAGATATCACCTTGTTTTCACATTAAACAGACTTCCACATGAGAAAGCAGCAAGGATGCAGTGGCGTTAATGTTTCCTGGTGTCAACCTGTATTATTTCAGTAGACATTGAAATGAGGATACATCTTGCTGCCTTTCCAATGAAGCAAGTTTAATTTAGTAATAGGTGAAAAACCATCCCTACAAAGGTGTTAATCAGAGACTTGGCTTTGTGGACACTTTTCAGAGAACAAATTTGTTAGCATAAAAATAAAGCCAGAAAATGAAGAGCTGTTTAATCACGCAATTTGGTTTTTTTGCCAGCATATTTCTTTTTCTCTGCAACCCACTGCTAAATTGTGCTTCCTAGATGTTTTTATAAAATCACTGAATCAAATCTAACTCTGATTACATCAGAGAAGGCCAGGTACCCTACACCATAACAGGGGGTATGAAATTTGACTTGTCTACTTAAAGATCACCAAAATCTGATAACAATGTCAATTACGTCCCTGGGTGGGATTGAACCACCAACCTTTTGGTTAATAGCCGTACACACTAACTGATTGCGCCACAGAGACACTTTGCTAAAAGTACATACTGACAAATGCTAATAAGCATTCATCTAAAACGTTTCCTAGAAAAACTTAAAAAAGTCAATAATCTGGAGAGTTTTTGTAAGATGTTTCTTCTATCAACCAACGAAGAAACACATTGGTACTTTCCCATGATGAGTGAGTGCTTCAGGATCTCTTGAACTTACATGTGCAGCAGAGTACTGCAATGGAAGCATGCTGGGCCCATAACCCAGAGGTAGGCAGATTGAAACTATCCTCTGCTATATGCATTTTTTTTTTTGTTAATTAAAGTAATCCAAAACTGGGATTGATATTTTGTCTCTTTTATTTTTACTTAAAGTACTATAACTTTTACCATTTTAATTTGTTTTAATAGTATATTGACAGTATTGTTTTCTTTCAAAAATCCACTTCATTTTCTTTACCCTATTATTAAAATGGTAATTGACAAAAACAAACTACATTGTCACCAGAAGAGCAATACAAAATGTACAAGTGATATATTAAAATCATCTTTCCAGCTTGAATTTCAATGATGCATTGGGGCAACGATTTTGTGAGAAACATCTTCACCCTTAAATAAAGATTTTCTTAATTCCTTACCTGTGTGCTAATTAGATATCACCTTGTTTTCACATTAAACAGACTTCCACATTAGAAAGCAGCAAAGATGCAGTGGCGTTAATGTTTCCTGGTGTCAACCTGTATTATTTCAGTAGACATTGAAATGAGGATACATCTTGCTGCCTTTCCAATGAAGCAAGTTTAATTTAGTAATAGGTGAAAAACCATCCCTACAAAGGTGTTAATCAGAGACTTGGCTTTGTGGACACTTTTCAGAGAACAAATTTGTTAGCATAAAAATAAAGCCAGAAAATGAAGAGCTGTTTAATCACGCAATTTGGTTTTTTTGCCAGCATATTTCTTTTTCTCTGCAACCCACTGCTAAATTGTGCTTCCTAGATGTTTTTATAAAATCACTGAATCAAATCTAACTCTGATTACATCAGAGAAGGCCAGGTACCCTACACCATAACAGGGGGTATGAAATTTGACTTGTCTACTTAAAGATCACCAAAATCTGATAACAAGGTCAATTACGTCCCTGGGTGGGATTGAACCACCAACCTTTTGGTTAATAGCCGTACACACTAACTGATTGCGCCACAGAGACACTTTGCTAAAAGTACATACTGACAAATGCTAATAAGCATTCATCTAAAACGTTTCCTAGAAAAACTTAAAAAAGTCAATAATCTGGAGAGTTTTTGTAAGATGTTTCTTCCATCAACCAACGAAGAAACACATTGGTACTTTCCCATGATGAGTGAGTGCTTCAGGATCTCTTGAACTTACATGTGCAGCAGAGTACTGCAATGGAAGCATGCTGGGCCCATAACCCAGAGGTAGGCAGATTGAAACTATCCTCTGCTATATGCATTTTTTTTTTGTTAATTAAAGTAATCCAAAACTGGGATTGATATTTTGTCTCTTTTATTTTTACTTAAAGTACTATAACTTTTACCATTTTAATTTGTTTTAATAGTATATTGACAGTATTGTTTTCTTTCAAAAATCCACTTCATTTTCTTTACCCTATTATTAAAATGGTAATTGACAAAAACAAACTACATTGTCACCAGAAGAGCAATACAAAATGTACAAGTGATATATTAAAATCATCTTTCCAGCTTGAATTTCAATGTTGCATTGGGTCAACAATTTTGTGAGAAACATCTTCACCCTTAAATAAAGATTTTCTTAATTCCTTACCTGTGTGCTAATTAGATATCACCTTGTTTTCACATTAAACAGACTTCCACATGAGAAAGCAGCAAGGATGCAGTGGCGTTAATGTTTCCTGGTGTCAACTTGTATTATTTCAGTAGACATTGAAATGAGGATGCATCTTGCTGCCTTTCCAATGAAGCAAGTTTAATTTAGTAATAGGTGAAAAACCATCCTTACAAAGGTGTTAATCAGAGACTTGGCTTTGTGGACACTTTTCAGAGAACAAATTTGTTAGCATAAAAATAAAGCCAGAAAATGAAGAGCTGTTTAATCACTCGATTGGATTTTTCTGCCAGCATATTTTTTTTCTCTGCAACCCACTGCTAAATTGTGCTTCCTAGCTGTTTTTTATAAAATCACTGAATCAAATCTAACTCTGATTACATCAGAGAAGGCCATGTACCCTACACCATAAGAGGAGGTTTGAAATTTTGACTTGTCTACTTAAATATCACCAAAATCTGATCACAAGGTTAATTACGTCCCTGGGTGGGATTGAACCACCAACCTTTTGGTTAATAGCCAAACACACTAACCGATTGCGCCACAGAGACACTTTGCAAAAGTCCATACTGACAAAGGCTAATAAGCATTCATCTAAAACGTTTCCTAGAAAAACTTTAAAAAGTCAATAATCTGGAGAGTTTTTGTAAGATGTTTCTTCCATCAACCAACGAAGAAACACATTGGTACTTTCCCATGATGAGTGAGTGCTTCAGGATCTCTTGCACTTACATGTGCAGCAGAGTACTGCAATGGAAGCATGCTGGGCCCATAACCCAGAGGTAGGCAGATTGAAACTATCCTCTGCTATATGCATTTTTTTTTGTTAATTAAAGTAATCCAAAACTGGGATTGATATTTTGTCTCTTTTATTTTTACTTAAAGTACAATAACTTTTACCATTTTAATTTGTTTTAATAGTATATTGACAGTATTGTTTTCTTTCAAAAATCCACTTCATTTTCTTTACCCTATTATTAATATGGTAATTGACAAAAACAAACTACATTGTCACCAGAAGAGCAATACAAAATGTACAAGTGATATATTAAAATCATCTCTCCAGCTTGAATTTCAATGATGCATTGGGGCAACGATTTTGTGAGAAACATCTTCACCCTTAAATAAAGATTTTCTTAATTCCTTACCTGTGTGCTAATTAGATATCACCTTGTTTTCATATTAAACAGACTTCCACATGAGAAAGCAGCAAGGATGCAGTGGCGTTAATGTTTCCTGGTGTCAACTTGTATTATTTCAGTAGACATTGAAATGAGGATGCATCTTGCTGCCTTTCCAATGAAGCAAGTTTAATTTAGTAATAGGTGAAAAACCATCCTTACAAAGGTGTTAATCAGAGACTTGGCTTTGTGGACACTTTTCAGAGAACAAATTTGTTAGCATAAAAATAAAGCCAGAAAATAAAGAGCTGTTTAATCACTCAATTTGATTTTTTTGCCAGCATATTTCTTTTTCTCTGCAACCCACTGCTAAATTGTGCTTCCTAGCTGTTTTTATAAAATCACTGAATCAAATCTAACTCTGATTACATCAGAGAAGGCCAGGTACCCTACACCATAACAGGGGGTATGAAATTTGACTTGTCTACTTAAAGATCACCAAAATCTGATAACAAGGTCAATTACGTCCCTGGGTGGGATTGAACCACCAACCTTTTGGTTAATAGCCGTACACACTAACTGATTGCGCCACAGAGACACTTTGCAAAAGTACATACTGACAAAGGCTAATAAGCATTCATCTAAAACGTTTCCTAGAAAAACTTAAAAAAGTCAATAATCTGGAGAGTTTTTGTAAGATGTTTCTTCCATCAACCAACGAAGAAACACATTGGTACTTTCCCATGATGAGTGAGTGCTTCAGGATCTCTTGAACTTACATGTGCAGCAGAGTACTGCAATGGAAGCATGCTGGGCCCATAACCCAGAGGTAGGCAGATTGAAACTATCCTCTGCTATATGCATTTTTTTTTGTTAATTAAAGTAATCCAAAACTGGGATTGATATTTTGTCTCTTTTATTTTTACTTAAAGTACTATAACTTTTACCATTTTAATTTGTTTTAATAGTATATTGACAGTATTGTTTTCTTTCAAAAATCCACTTCATTTTCTTTACCCTATTATTAAAATGGTAATTGACAAAAACAAACTACATTGTCACCAGAAGAGCAATACAAAATGTACAAGTGATATATTAAAATCATCTTTCCAGCTTGAATTTCAATGTTGCATTGGGTCAACAATTTTGTGAGAAACATCTTCACCCTTAAATAAAGATTTTCTTAATTCCTTACCTGTGTGCTAATTAGATATCACCTTGTTTTCACATTAAACAGACTTCCACATGAGAAAGCAGCAAGGATGCAGTGGCGTTAATGTTTCCTGGTGTCAACTTGTATTATTTCAGTAGACATTGAAATGAGGATGCATCTTGCTGCCTTTCCAATGAAGCAAGTTTAATTTAGTAATAGGTGAAAAACCATCCTTACAAAGGTGTTAATCAGAGACTTGGCTTTGTGGACACTTTTCAGAGAACAAATTTGTTAGCATAAAAATAAAGCCAGAAAATGAAGAGCTGTTTAATCACTCGATTGGATTTTTCTGCCAGCATATTTTTTTTCTCTGCAACCCACTGCTAAATTGTGCTTCCTAGCTGTTTTTTATAAAATCACTGAATCAAATCTAACTCTGATTACATCAGAGAAGGCCATGTACCCTACACCATAAGAGGAGGTTTGAAATTTTGACTTGTCTACTTAAATATCACCAAAATCTGATCACAAGGTTAATTACGTCCCTGGGTGGGATTGAACCACCAACCTTTTGGTTAATAGCCAAACACACTAACCGATTGCGCCACAGAGACACTTTGCAAAAGTCCATACTGACAAAGGCTAATAAGCATTCATCTAAAACGTTTCCTAGAAAAACTTTAAAAAGTCAATAATCTGGAGAGTTTTTGTAAGATGTTTCTTCCATCAACCAACGAAGAAACACATTGGTACTTTCCCATGATGAGTGAGTGCTTCAGGATCTCTTGCACTTACATGTGCAGCAGAGTACTGCAATGGAAGCATGCTGGGCCCATAACCCAGAGGTAGGCAGATTGAAACTATCCTCTGCTATATGAATTTTTTTGTTAATTAAAGTAATCCAAAACTGGGATTGATATTTTGTCTCTTTTATTTTTACTTAAAGTACAATAACTTTTACCATTTTAATTTGTTTTAATAGTATATTGACAGTATTGTTTTCTTTCAAAAATCCACTTCATTTTCTTTACCCTATTATTAATATGGTAATTGACAAAAACAAACTACATTGTCACCAGAAGAGCAATACAAAATGTACAAGTGATATATTAAAATCATCTTTCCAGCTTGAATTTCAATGATGCATTGGGGCAACGATTTTGTGAGAAACATCTTCACCCTTAAATAAAGATTTTCTTAATTCCTTACCTGTGTGCTAATTAGATATCACCTTGTTTTCATATTAAACAGACTTCCACATGAGAAAGCAGCAAGGATGCAGTGGCGTTAATGTTTCCTGGTGTCAACTTGTATTATTTCAGTAGACATTGAAATTAGGATGCATCTTGCTGCCTTTCCAATGAAGCAAGTTTAATTTAGTAATAGGTGAAAAACCATCCTTACAAAGGTGTTAATCAGAGACTTGGCTTTGTGGACACTTTTCAGAGAACAAATTTGTTAGCATAAAAATAAAGCCAGAAAATAAAGAGCTGTTTAATCACTCAATTGGATTTTTCTGCCAGCATATTTTTTTTCTCTGCAACCCACTGCTAAATTGTGCTTCCTAACTGTTTTTATAAAATCACTGAATCAAATCTAACTCTGATTACATCAGAGAAGGCCAGGTACCCTACACCATAACAGGGGGTTTGAAATTTTGACTTGTCTACTTAAAGATCACCAAAATCTGATCACAAGGTTAATTACGTCCCTGGGTGGGATTGAACCACCAACCTTTTGGTTAATAGCCAAACACACTAACCGATTGCGCCACAGAGACACTTTGCAAAAGTCCATACTGACAAAGGCTAATAAGCATTCATCTAAAACGTTTCCTAGAAAAAGTTTAAAAAGTCAATAATCTGGAGAGTTTTTGTAAGATGTTTCTTCCATCAACCAACGAAGAAACACATTGGTACTTTCCCATGATGAGTGAGTGCTTCAGGATCTCTTGCACTTACATGTGCAGCAGAGTACTGCAATGGAAGCATGCTGGGCCCATAACCCAGAGGTAGGCAGATTGAAACTATCCTCTGCTATATGCATTTTTTTTGTTAATTAAAGTAATCCAAAACTGGGATTGATATTTTGTCTCTTTTATTTTTACTTAAAGTACAATAACTTTTACCATTTTAATTTGTTTTAATAGTATATTGACAGTATTGTTTTCTTTCAAAAATCCACTTCATTTTCTTTACCCTATTATTAAAATGGTAATTGACAAAAACAAACTACATTGTCACCAGAAGAGCAATACAAAATGTACAAGTGATATATTAAAATCATCTTTCCAGCTTGAATTTCAATGATGCATTGGGTCAACAATTTTGTGAGAAACATCTTCACCCTTAAATAAAGATTTTCTTAATTCCTTACCTGTGTGCTAATTAGATATCACCTTGTTTTAACATTAAACAGACTTCCACATGAGAAAGCAGCAAGGATGCAGTGGCGTTAATGTTTCCTGGTGTCAACCTGTATTATTTCAGTAGACATTGAAATGAGGATACATCTTGCTGCCTTTCCAATGAAGCAAGTTTAATTTAGTAATAGGTGAAAAACCATCCCTACAAAGGTGTTAATCAGAGACTTGGCTTTGTGGACACTTTTCAGAGAACAAATTTGTTAGCATAAAAATAAAGCCAGAAAATGAAGAGCTGTTTAATCACGCAATTTGATTTTTTTGCCAGCATATTTCTTTTTCTCTGCAACCCACTGCTAAATTGTGCTTCCTAGATGTTTTTATAAAATCACTGAATCAAATCTAACTCTGATTACATCAGAGAAGGCCAGGTACCCTACACCATAACAGGGGGTATGAAATTTGACTTGTCTACTTAAAGATCACCAAAATCTGATAACAAGGTCAATTACGTCCCTGGGTGGGATTGAACCACCAACCTTTTGGTTAATAGCCGTACACACTAACTGATTGCGCCACAGAGACACTTTGCAAAAGTACATACTGACAAAGGCTAATAAGCATTCATCTAAAACGTTTCCTAGAAAAACTTAAAAAAGTCAATAATCTGGAGAGTTTTTGTAAGATGTTTCTTCTATCAACCAACGAAGAAACACATTGGTACTTTCCCATGATGAGTGAGTGCTTCAGGATCTCTTGCACTTACATGTGCAGCAGAGTACAGCAATGGAAGCATGCTGGGCCCATAACCCAGAGGTAGGCAGATTGAAACTATCCTCTCCTATATGCATTTTTTTGTTTGTTAATTAAAGTAATCCAAAACTGGGATTGATATTTTGGCTCTTTTATTTTTACTTAAAGTACAATAACTTTTACCATTTTAATTTGTTTTAATAGTATATTGACAGTATTGTTTTCTTTCAAAAATCCACTTAATTTTCTTTACCCTATTATTAAAATGGTAATTGACAAAAACAAACTACATTGTCACCAGAAGAGCAATACAAAATGTACAAGTGATATATTAAAATCATCTTTCCAGCTTGAATTTCAATGATGCATTGGGGCAACGATTTTGTGAGAAACATCTTCACCCTTAAATAAAGATTTTCTTAATTCCTTACCTGTGTGCTAATTAGATATCACCTTGTTTTCACATTAAACAGACTTCCACATGAGAAAGCAGCAAGGATGCAGTGGCGTTAATGTTTCCTGGTGTCAACCTGTATTATTTCAGTAGACATTGAAATGAGGATGCATCTTGCTGCCTTTCCAATGAAGCAAGTTTAATTTAGTAATAGGTGAAAAACCATCCTTACAAAGGTGTTAATCAGAGACTTGGCTTTGTGGACACTTTTCAGAGAACAAATTTGTTAGCATAAAAATAAAGCCAGAAAATAAAGAGCTGTTTAATCACTCAATTGGATTTTTCTGCCAGCATATTTTTTTTCTCTGCAACCCACTGCTAAATTGTGCTTCCTAGCTGTTTTTATAAAATCACTGAATCAAATCTAACTCTGATTACATCAGAGAAGGCCAGGTACCCTACACCATAACAGGGGGTTTGAAATTTTGACTTGTCTACTTAAAGATCACCAAAATCTGATAACAAGGTCAATTAGGTCCCTGGGTGGGATTGAACCACCAACCTTTTGGTTAATAGCCGTACATACTAACTGATTGCGCCACAGAAACACCTTGCAAAAGTCCATACTGACAAAGGCTAATAAGCATTCATCTAAAACGTTTCCTAGAAAAACTTTAAAAAGTCAATAATCTGGAGAGTTTTTGTAAGATGTTTCTTCCATCAACCAACGAAGAAACACATTGGTACTTTCCCATGATGAGTGAGTGCTTCAGGATCTCTTGAACTTACATGTGCAGCAGAGTATTGCAATGGAAGCATGCTGGGCCCATAACCCAGAGGTAAGCAGATTGAAACTATCCTCTGCTATATGCATTTTTTTTTTGTTAATTAAAGTAATCCAAAACTGGGATTGATATTTTGTCTCTTTTATTTTTACTTAAAGTATAATAACTTTTACCATTTTAATTTGTTTTAATAGTATATTGACATTATTGTTTTCTTTCAAAAATCCACTTCATTTTCTTTACCCTATTATTAAAATGGTAATTGACAAAAACAAACTACATTGTCACCAGAAGAGCAATACAAAATGTACAAGTGATATATTAAAATCATCTTTCCTGCTTGAATTTCAATGATGCATTGGGTCAACAATTTTGTGAGAAACATCTTCACCCTTAAATAAAGATTTTCTTAATTCCTTACCTGTGTGCTAATTAGATATCACCTTGTTTTCATATTAAACAGACTTCCACATGAGAAAGCAGCAAGGATGCAGTGGCGTTAATGTTTCCTGGTGTCAACTTGTATTATTTCAGTAGACATTGAAATGAGGATGCATCTTGCTGCCTTTCCAATGAAGCAAGTTTAATTTAGTAATAGGTGAAAAACCATCCTTACAAAGGTGTTAATCAGAGACTTGGCTTTGTGGACACTTTTCAGAGAACAAATTTGTTAGCATAAAAATAAAGCCAGAAAATAAAGAGCTGTTTAATCACTCAATTGGATTTTTCTGCCAGCATATTTTTTTTCTCTGCAACCCACTGCTAAATTGTGCTTCCTAGCTGTTTTTATAAAATCACTGAATCAAATCTAACTCTGATTACATCAGAGAAGGCCAGGTACCCTACACCATAACAGGGGGTTTGAAATTTTGACTTGTCTACTTAAAGATCACCAAAATCTGATCACAAGGTTAATTACGTCCCTGGGTGGGATTGAACCACCAACCTTTTGGTTAATAGCCAAACACACTAACCGATTGCGCCACAGAGACACTTTGCAAAAGTCCATACTGACAAAGGCTAATAAGCATTCATCTAAAACGTTTCCTAGAAAAAGTTTAAAAAGTCAATAATCTGGAGAGTTTTTGTAAGATGTTTCTTCCATCAACCAACGAAGAAACACATTGGTACTTTCCCATGATGAGTGAGTGCTTCAGGATCTCTTGCACTTACATGTGCAGCAGAGTACTGCAATGGAAGCATGCTGGGCCCATAACCCAGAGGTAGGCAGATTGAAACTATCCTCTGCTATATGCATTTTTTTTGTTAATTAAAGTAATCCAAAACTGGGATTGATATTTTGTCTCTTTTATTTTTACTTAAAGTACAATAACTTTTACCATTTTAATTTGTTTTAATAGTATATTGACAGTATTGTTTTCTTTCAAAAATCCACTTCATTTTCTTTACCCTATTATTAAAATGGTAATTGACAAAAACAAACTACATTGTCACCAGAAGAGCAATACAAAATGTACAAGTGATATATTAAAATCATCTTTCCAGCTTGAATTTCAATGATGCATTGGGTCAATAATTTTGTGAGAAACATCTTCACCCTTAAAGATTTTCTTAATTCCTTACCTGTGTGCTAATTAGATATCACCTTGTTTTCACATTAAACAGACTTCCACATGAGAAAGCAGCAAGGATGCAGTGGCGTTAATGTTTCCTGGTGTCAACCTGTATTATTTCAGTAGACATTGAAATGAGGATACATCTTGCTGCCTTTCCAATGAAGCAAGTTTAATTTAGTAATAGGTGAAAAACCATCCCTACAAAGGTGTTAATCAGAGACTTGGCTTTGTGGACACTTTTCAGAGAACAAATTTGTTAGCATAAAAATAAAGCCAGAAAATGAAGAGCTGTTTAATCACGCAATTTGATTTTTTTGCCAGCATATTTCTTTTTCTCTGCAACCCACTGCTAAATTGTGCTTCCTAGATGTTTTTATAAAATCACTGAATCAAATCTAACTCTGATTACATCAGAGAAGGCCAGGTACCCTACACCATAACAGGGGGTATGAAATTTGACTTGTCTACTTAAAGATCACCAAAATCTGATAACAAGGTCAATTACGTCCCTGGGTGGGATTGAACCACCAACCTTTTGGTTAATAGCCGTACACACTAACTGATTGCGCCACAGAGACACTTTGCAAAAGTACATACTGACAAAGGCTAATAAGCATTCATCTAAAACGTTTCCTAGAAAAACTTAAAAAAGTCAATAATCTGGAGAGTTTTTGTAAGATGTTTCTTCCATCAACCAACGAAGAAACACATTGGTACTTTCCCATGATGAGTGAGTGCTTCAGGATCTCTTGAACTTACATGTGCAGCAGAGTACTGCAATGGAAGCATGCTGGGCCCATAACCCAGATGTAGGCAGATTGAAACTATCCTCTGCTATATGCATTTTTTTTTGTTAATTAAAGTAATCCAAAACTGGGATTGATATTTTGTCTCTTTTATTTTTACTTAAAGTACTATAACTTTTACCATTTTAATTTGTTTTAATAGTATATTGACAGTATTGTTTTCTTTCAAAAATCCACTTCATTTTCTTTACCCTATTATTAAAATGGTAATTGACAAAAACAAACTACATTGTCACCAGAAGAGCAATACAAAATGTACAAGTGATATATTAAAATCATCTTTCCAGCTTGAATTTCAATGTTGCATTGGGTCAACAATTTTGTGAGAAACATCTTCACCCTTAAATAAAGATTTTCTTAATTCCTTACCTGTGTGCTAATTAGATATCACCTTGTTTTCACATTAAACAGACTTCCACATGAGAAAGCAGCAAGGATGCAGTGGCGTTAATGTTTCCTGGTGTCAACTTGTATTATTTCAGTAGACATTGAAATGAGGATGCATCTTGCTGCCTTTCCAATGAAGCAAGTTTAATTTAGTAATAGGTGAAAAACCATCCTTACAAAGGTGTTAATCAGAGACTTGGCTTTGTGGACACTTTTCAGAGAACAAATTTGTTAGCATAAAAATAAAGCCAGAAAATGAAGAGCTGTTTAATCACTCGATTGGATTTTTCTGCCAGCATATTTTTTTTCTCTGCAACCCACTGCTAAATTGTGCTTCCTAGCTGTTTTTTATAAAATCACTGAATCAAATCTAACTCTGATTACATCAGAGAAGGCCATGTACCCTACACCATAAGAGGAGGTTTGAAATTTTGACTTGTCTACTTAAATATCACCAAAATCTGATCACAAGGTTAATTACGTCCCTGGGTGGGATTGAACCACCAACCTTTTGGTTAATAGCCAAACACACTAACCGATTGCGCCACAGAGACACTTTGCAAAAGTCCATACTGACAAAGGCTAATAAGCATTCATCTAAAACGTTTCCTAGAAAAACTTTAAAAAGTCAATAATCTGGAGAGTTTTTGTAAGATGTTTCTTCCATCAACCAACGAAGAAACACATTGGTACTTTCCCATGATGAGTGAGTGCTTCAGGATCTCTTGCACTTACATGTGCAGCAGAGTACTGCAATGGAAGCATGCTGGGCCCATAACCCAGAGGTAGGCAGATTGAAACTATCCTCTGCTATATGCATTTTTTTTGTTAATTAAAGTAATCCAAAACTGGGATTGATATTTTGTCTCTTTTATTTTTACTTAAAGTACAATAACTTTTACCATTTTAATTTGTTTTAATAGTATATTGACAGTATTGTTTTCTTTCAAAAATCCACTTCATTTTCTTTACCCTATTATTAATATGGTAATTGACAAAAACAAACTACATTGTCACCAGAAGAGCAATACAAAATGTACAAGTGATATATTAAAATCATCTTTCCAGCTTGAATTTCAATGATGCATTGGGGCAACGATTTTGTGAGAAACATCTTCACCCTTAAATAAAGATTTTCTTAATTCCTTACCTGTGTGCTAATTAGATATCACCTTGTTTTCATATTAAACAGACTTCCACATGAGAAAGCAGCAAGGATGCAGTGGCGTTAATGTTTCCTGGTGTCAACTTGTATTATTTCAGTAGACATTGAAATGAGGATGCATCTTGCTGCCTTTCCAATGAAGCAAGTTTAATTTAGTAATAGGTGAAAAACCATCCTTACAAAGGTGTTAATCAGAGACTTGGCTTTGTGGACACTTTTCAGAGAACAAATTTGTTAGCATAAAAATAAAGCCAGAAAATAAAGAGCTGTTTAATCACTCAATTGGATTTTTCTGCCAGCATATTTTTTTTCTCTGCAACCCACTGCTAAATTGTGCTTCCTAACTGTTTTTATAAAATCACTGAATCAAATCTAACTTTGATTACATCAGAGAAGGCCAGGTACCCTACACCATAACAGGGGGTTTGAAATTTTGACTTGTCTACTTAAAGATCACCAAAATCTGATCACAATGTTAATTACGTCCCTGGGTGGGATTGAACCACCAACCTTTTGGTTAATAGCCAAACACACTAACCGATTGCACCACAGAGACACTTTGCAAAAGTCCATACTGACAAAGGCTAATAAGCATTCATCTAAAACGTTTCCTAGAAAAAGTTTAAAAAGTCAATAATCTGGAGAGTTTTTGTAAGATGTTTCTTCCATCAACCAACGAAGAAACACATTGGTACTTTCCCATGATGAGTGAGTGCTTCAGGATCTCTTGCACTTACATGTGCAGCAGAGTACTGCAATGGAAGCATGCTGGGCCCATAACCCAGAGGTAGGCAGATTGAAACTATCCTCTGCTATATGCATTTTTTTTGTTAATTAAAGTAATCCAAAACTGGGATTGATATTTTGTCTCTTTTATTTTTACTTAAAGTACAATAACTTTTACCATTTTAATTTGTTTTAATAGTATATTGACAGTATTGTTTTCTTTCAAAAATCCACTTCATTTTCTTTACCCTATTATTAAAATGGTAATTGACAAAAACAAACTACATTGTCACCAGAAGAGCAATACAAAATGTACAAGTGATATATTAAAATCATCTTTCCAGCTTGAATTTCAATGATGCATTGGGTCAACAATTTTGTGAGAAACATCTTCACCCTTAAATAAAGATTTTCTTAATTCCTTACCTGTGTGCTAATTAGATATCACCTTGTTTTCACATTAAACAGACTTCCACATGAGAAAGCAGCAAGGATGCAGTGGCGTTAATGTTTCCTGGTGTCAACCTGTATTATTTCAGTAGACATTGAAATGAGGATACATCTTGCTGCCTTTCCAATGAAGCAAGTTTAATTTAGTAATAGGTGAAAAACCATCCCTACAAAGGTGTTAATCAGAGACTTGGCTTTGTGGACACTTTTCAGAGAACAAATTTGTTAGCATAAAAATAAAGCCAGAAAATGAAGAGCTGTTTAATCACGCAATTTGATTTTTTTGCCAGCATATTTCTTTTTCTCTGCAACCCACTGCTAAATTGTGCTTCCTAGATGTTTTTATAAAATCACTGAATCAAATCTAACTCTGATTACATCAGAGAAGGCCAGGTACCCTACACCATAACAGGGGGTATGAAATTTGACTTGTCTACTTAAAGATCACCAAAATCTGATAACAAGGTCAATTACGTCCCTGGGTGGGATTGAACCACCAACCTTTTGGTTAATAGCCGTACACACTAACTGATTGCGCCACAGAGACACTATGCAAAAGTACATACTGACAAAGGCTAATAAGCATTCATCTAAAACGTTTCCTAGAAAAACTTAAAAAAGTCAATAATCTGGAGAGTTTTTGTAAGATGTTTCTTCTATCAACCAACGAAGAAACACATTGGTACTTTCCCATGATGAGTGAGTGCTTCAGGATCTCTTGCACTTACATGTGCAGCAGAGTACAGCAATGGAAGCATGCTGGGCCCATAACCCAGAGGTAGGCAGATTGAAACTATCCTCTCCTATATGCATTTTTTTGTTTGTTAATTAAAGTAATCCAAAACTGGGATTGATATTTTGGCTCTTTTATTTTTACTTAAAGTACAATAACTTTTACCATTTTAATTTGTTTTAATAGTATATTGACAGTATTGTTTTCTTTCAAAAATCCACTTCATTTTCTTTACCCTATTATTAAAATGGTAATTGACAAAAACAAACTACATTGTCACCAGAAGAGCAATACAAAATGTACAAGTGATATATTAAAATCATCTTTCCAGCTTGAATTTCAATGATGCATTGGGGCAACGATTTTGTGAGAAACATCTTCACCCTTAAATAAAGATTTTCTTAATTCCTTACCTGTGTGCTAATTAGATATCACCTTGTTTTCACATTAAACAGACTTCCACATGAGAAAGCAGCAAGGATGCAGTGGCGTTAATGTTTCCTGGTGTCAACCTGTATTATTTCAGTAGACATTGAAATGAGGATGCATCTTGCTGCCTTTCCAATGAAGCAAGTTTAATTTAGTAATAGGTGAAAAACCATCCTTACAAAGGTGTTAATCAGAGACTTGGCTTTGTGGACACTTTTCAGAGAACAAATTTGTTAGCATAAAAATAAAGCCAGAAAATAAAGAGCTGTTTAATCACTCAATTGGATTTTTCTGCCAGCATATTTTTTTTCTCTGCAACCCACTGCTAAATTGTGCTTCCTAGCTGTTTTTATAAAATCACTGAATCAAATCTAACTCTGATTACATCAGAGAAGGCCAGGTACCCTACACCATAACAGGGGGTTTGAAATTTTGACTTGTCTACTTAAAGATCACCAAAATCTGATAACAAGGTCAATTAGGTCCCTGGGTGGGATTGAACCACCAACCTTTTGGTTAATAGCCGTACATACTAACTGATTGCGCCACAGAAACACCTTGCAAAAGTCCATACTGACAAAGGCTAATAAGCATTCATCTAAAACGTTTCCTAGAAAAACTTTAAAAAGTCAATAATCTGGAGAGTTTTTGTAAGATGTTTCTTCCATCAACCAACGAAGAAACACATTGGTACTTTCCCATGATGAGTGAGTGCTTCAGGATCTCTTGAACTTACATGTGCAGCAGAGTACTGCAATGGAAGCATGCTGGGCCCATAACCCAGAGGTAAGCAGATTGAAACTATCCTCTGCTATATGCATTTTTTTTTTGTTAATTAAAGTAATCCAAAACTGGGATTGATATTTTGTCTCTTTTATTTTTACTTAAAGTATAATAACTTTTACCATTTTAATTTGTTTTAATAGTATATTGACATTATTGTTTTCTTTCAAAAATCCACTTCATTTTCTTTACCCTATTATTAAAATGGTAATTGACAAAAACAAACTACATTGTCACCAGAAGAGCAATACAAAATGTACAAGTGATATATTAAAATCATCTTTCCAGCTTGAATTTCAATGATGCATTGGGTCAACAATTTTGTGAGAAACATCTTCACCCTTAAATAAAGATTTTCTTAATTCCTTACCTGTGTGCTAATTAGATATCACCTTGTTTTCACATTAAACAGACTTCCACATGAGAAAGCAGCAAGGATGCAGTGGCGTTAATATTTCCTGGTGTCAACTTGTATTATTTCAGTAGACATTGAAATGAGGATGCATCTTGCTGCCTTTCCAATGAAGCAAGTTTAATTTAGTAATAGGTGAAAAACCATCCTTACAAAGGTGTTAATCAGAGACTTGGCTTTGTGGACACTTTTCAGAGAACAAATTTGTTAGCATAAAAATAAAGCCAGAAAATGAAGAGCTGTTTAATCACTCGATTGGATTTTTCTGCCAGCATATTTTTTTTCTCTGCAACCCACTGCTAAATTGTGCTTCCTAGCTGTTTTTTATAAAATCACTGAATCAAATCTAACTCTGATTACATCAGAGAAGGCCATGTACCCTACACCATAAGAGGAGGTTTGAAATTTTGACTTGTCTACTTAAATATCACCAAAATCTGATCACAAGGTTAATTACGTCCCTGGGTGGGATTGAACCACCAACCTTTTGGTTAATAGCCAAACACACTAACCGATTGCGCCACAGAGACACTTTGCAAAAAGTACATACTGACAAAGGCTAATAAGCATACATCTAGAACGTTTCCTAGAAAACATTAAAAAATCAATAATCTGGAGAGTTTTTGTAAGATATTTCTTCCATCAACCAACGAATAAACACATTGGTACTTTCCCATGATGAGTGAGTGCTTCAGGATCTCTTGCACTTACATGGGCAGCAGAGTACTGCAATGGAAGCATGCTGGACCCATAACCCAGAGGTAGGCAGATTGAAACTATCCTTTGCTATATGCATTTTTTTTGTTAATTTAAGTAATCAAAACTGGGATTGATATTTTTGCTCTTTTATTTTTACTTAAAGTACAATAACTTTTACCATTTTAATTTGTTTTAATAGTATATTGACAGTATAGTTTTCTTTCAAAAATCCACTTAATTTTCTTTACCCTGTTATTAAAATGGTAATTGACAAAAAAACTACATTGTCACCAGAAGAGCAATACAAAATGTACAAGTGATATATTTAAATCATCTTTCCAGCTTGAATTTCAATGATGCATTGGGGCAACAATTTTGTGAGAAACATCTTCACCCTTAAATAAAGATTTTCGTAATTCCTTACCTGTGTGCTAATTAGATATCACCTTGTTTTCACATTAAACAGACTTCCACATGAGAAAGCAGCAAGGATGCAGTGGCGTTAATGTTTCCTGGTGTCAACCTGTATTATTTCAGTAGACATTGAAATGAGGATGCATCTTGCTGCCTTTCCAATGAAGCAAGTTTAATTTAGTAATAGGTGAAAAACAATCCCTACAAAGGTGTTAATCAGAGACTTGGCTTTGTGGACACTTTTCAGAGAACAAATTTGTTAGCATAAAAATAAAGCCAGAAAATAAAGAGCTGTTTAATCACGCAATTTGATTTTTTTGCCAGCATATTTCTTTTTCTCTGCAACCCACTGCTAAATTGTGCTTCCTAGATGTTTTTATAAAATCACTGAATCAAATCTAACTCTGATTACATCAGAGAAGGCCAGGTACCCTACACCATAAGAGGGGGTATGAAATTTGACTTGTCTACTTAAAGATCACCAAAATCTGATAACAAGGTCAATTAGGTCCCTGGGTGGGATTGAACCACCAACCTTTTGGTTAATAGCCGTACACACTAACTGATTGCGCCACAGAGACACTTTGCAAAAGGTCATACTGACAAAGGCTAATAAGCATTCATCTATAACGTTTCCTAGAAAAACTTTAAAAAGTCAATAATCTGGAGAGTTTTTGTAAGATGTTTCTTCCATCAACCAACGAAGAAACACATTGGTACTTTCCCATGATGAGTGAGTGCTTCAGGATCTCTTGCACTTACATGTGCAGCAGAGTACTGCAATGGAAGCATGCTGGGCCCATAACCCAGAGGTAAGCAGATTGAAACTATCCTCTGCTATATGCATTTTTTTTTGTTAATTAAAGTAATCCAAAACTGGGATTGATATTTTGGCTCTTTTATTTTTACTTAAAGTACAATAACTTTTACCATTTTAATTTGTTTTAATAGTATATTGACATTATTGTTTTCTTTCAAAAATCCACTTCATTTTCTTTACCCTATTATTAAAATGGTAATTGACAAAAACAAACTACATTGTCACCAGAAGAGCAATACAAAATGTACAAGTGATATATTAAAATCATCTTTCCAGCTTGAATTTCAATGATGCATTGGGTCAATAATTTTGTGAGAAACATCTTCACCCTTAAATAAAGATTTTCTTAATTCCTTACCTGTGTGCTAATTAGATATCACCTTGTTTTCACATTAAACAGACTTCCACATGAGAAAGCAGCAAGGATGCAGTGGCGTTAATGTTTCCTGGTGTCAACCTGTATTATTTCAGTAGACATTGAAATGAGGATACATCTTGCTGCCTTTCCAATGAAGCAAGTTTAATTTAGTAATAGGTGAAAAACCATCCCTACAAAGGTGTTAATCAGAGACTTGGCTTTGTGGACACTTTTCAGAGAACAAATTTGTTAGCATAAAAATAAAGCCAGAAAATGAAGAGCTGTTTAATCACGCAATTTGATTTTTTTGCCAGCATATTTCTTTTTCTCTGCAACCCACTGCTAAATTGTGCTTCCTAGATATTTTTATAAAATCACTGAATCAAATCTAACTCTGATTACATCAGAGAAGGCCAGGTACCCTACACCATAACAGGGGGTATGAAATTTGACTTGTCTACTTAAAGATCACCAAAATCTGATAACAAGGTCAATTACGTCCCTGGGTGGGATTGAACCACCAACCTTTTGGTTAATAGCCGTACACACTAACTGATTGCACCACAGAGACACTTTGCAAAAGTACATACTGACAAATGCTAATAAGCATTCATCTAAAACGTTTCCTAGAAAAACTTAAAAAAGTCAATAATCTGGAGAGTTTTTGTAAGATGTTTCTTCTATCAACCAACGAAGAAACACATTGGTACTTTCCCATGATGAGTGAGTGCTTCAGGATCTCTTGCACTTACATGTGCAGCAGAGTACAGCAATGGAAGAATGCTGGGCCCATAACCCAGAGGTAGGCAGATTGAAACTATCCTCTGCTATATGCATTTTTTTGTTTGTTAATTAAAGTAATCCAAAACTGGGATTGATATTTTGGCTCTTTTATTTTTACTTAAAGTACAATAACTTTTACCATTTTAATTTGTTTTAATAGTATATTGACAGTATTGTTTTCTTTCAAAAATCCACTTAATTTTCTTTACCCTATTATTAAAATGGTAATTGACAAAAACAAACTACATTGTCACCAGAAGAGCAATACAAAATGTACAAGTGATATATTAAAATCATCTTTCCAGCTTGAATTTCAATGATGCATTGGGGCAACGATTTTGTGAGAAACATCTTCACCCTTAAATAAAGATTTTCTTAATTCCTTACCTGTGTGCTAATTAGATATCACCTTGTTTTCACATTAAACAGACTTCCACATGAGAAAGCAGCAAGGATGCAGTGGCGTTAATGTTTCCTGGTGTCAACCTGTATTATTTCAGTAGACATTGAAATGAGGATGCATCTTGCTGCCTTTCCAATGAAGCAAGTTTAATTTAGTAATAGGTGAAAAACCATCCTTACAAAGGTGTTAATCAGAGACTTGGCTTTGTGGACACTTTTCAGAGAACAAATTTGTTAGCATAAAAATAAAGCCAGAAAATAAAGAGCTGTTTAATCACTCAATTGGATTTTTCTGCCAGCATATTTTTTTCTCTGCAACCCACTGCTAAATTGTGCTTCCTAGCTGTTTTTATAAAATCACTGAATCAAATCTAACTCTGATTACATCAGAGAAGGCCAGGTACCCTACACCATAACAGGGGGTTTGAAATTTTGACTTGTCTACTTAAAGATCACCAAAATCTGATAACAAGGTCAATTAGGTCCCTGGGTGGGATTGAACCACCAACCTTTTGGTTAATAGCCGTACATACTAACTGATTGCGCCACAGAGACACTTTGCAAAAGTCCATACTGACAAAGGCTAATAAGCATTCATCTAAAACGTTTCCTAGAAAAACTTTAAAAAGTCAATAATCTGGAGAGTTTTTGTAAGATGTTTCTTCCATCAACCAACGAAGAAACACATTGGTACTTTCCCATGATGAGTGAGTGCTTCAGGATCTCTTGCACTTACATGTGCAGCAGAGTACTGCAATGGAAGCATGCTGGGCCCATAACCCAGAGGTAGGCAGATTGAAACTATCCTCTGCTATATGCATTTTTTTTGTTAATTAAAGTAATCCAAAACTGGGATTGATATTTTGTCTCTTTTATTTTTACTTAAAGTACAATAACTTTTACCATTTTAATTTGTTTTAATAGTATATTGACAGTATTGTTTTCTTTCAAAAATCCACTTCATTTTCTTTACCCTATTATTAAAATGGTAATTGACAAAAACAAACTACATTGTCACCAGAAGAGCAATACAAAATGTACAAGTGATATATTAAAATCATCTTTCCAGCTTGAATTTCAATGATGCATTGGGGCAACGATTTTGTGAGAAACATCTTCACCCTTAAATAAAGATTTTCTTAATTCCTTACCTGTGTGCTAATTAGATATCACCTTGTTTTCACATTAAACAGACTTCCACATGAGAAAGCAGCAAGGATGCAGTGGCGTTAATGTTTCCTGGTGTCAACCTGTATTATTTCAGTAGACATTGAAATGAGGATACATCTTGCTGCCTTTCCAATGAAGCAAGTTTAATTTAGTAATAGGTGAAAAACCATCCCTACAAAAATGTTAATCAGAGACTTGGCTTTGTGGACACTTTTCAGAGAACAAATTTGTTAGCATAAAAATAAAGCCAGAAAATGAAGAGCTGTTTAATCACGCAATTTGATTTTTTTGCCAGCATATTTCTTTTTCTCTGCAACCCACTGCTAAATTGTGCTTCCTAGATGTTTTTATAAAATCACTGAATCAAATCTAACTCTGATTACATCAGAGAAGGCCAGGTACCCTACACCATAACAGGGGGTATGAAATTTGACTTGTTTACTTAAAGATCACCAAAATCTGAAAACAAGGTCAATTACGTCCCTGGGTCGGATTGAACCACCAACCTTTTGGTTAATAGCCGTACACACTAACTGATTGCACCACAGAGACACTTTGCAAAAGTACATAATGACAAATGCTAATAAGCATTCATCTAAAACGTTTCCTAGAAAAACTTAAAAAAGTCAATAATCTGGAGAGTTTTTGTAAGATGTTTCTTCTATCAACCAACGAAGAAACACATTGGTACTTTCCCATGATGAGTGAGTGCTTCAGGATCTCTTGCACTTACATGTGCAGCAGAGTACAGCAATGGAAGAATGCTGGGCCCATAACCCAGAGGTAGGCAGATTGAAACTATCCTCTGCTATATGCATTTTTTTGTTTGTTAATTAAAGTAATCCAAAACTGGGATTGATATTTTGGCTCTTTTATTTTTACTTAAAGTACAATAACTTTTACCATTTTAATTTGTTTTAATAGTATATTGACAGTATTGTTTTCTTTCAAAAATCCACTTCATTTTCTTTACCCTATTATTAAAATGGTAATTGACAAAAACAAACTACATTGTCACCAGAAGAGCAATACAAAATGTACAAGTGATATATTAAAATCATCTTTCCAGCTTGAATTTCAATGATGCATTGGGGCAACGATTTTGTGAGAAACATCTTCACCCTTAAATAAAGATTTTCTTAATTCCTTACCTTCGTGCTAATTAGATATCACCTTGTTTTCACATTAAACAGACTTCCACATGAGAAAGCAGCAAGGATGCAGTGGCGTTAATGTTTCCTGGTGTCAACCTGTATTATTTCAGTAGACATTGAAATGAGGATGCATCTTGCTGCCTTTCCAATGAAGCAAGTTTAATTTAGTAATAGGTGAAAAACCATCCTTACAAAGGTGTTAATCAGAGACTTGGCTTTGTGGACACTTTTCAGAGAACAAATTTGTTAGCATAAAAATAAAGCCAGAAAATAAAGAGCTGTTTAATCACTCAATTGGATTTTTCTGCCAGCATATTTTTTTTCTCTGCAACCCACTGCTAAATTGTGCTTCCTAGCTGTTTTTATAAAATCACTGAATCAAATCTAACTCTGATTACATCAGAGAAGGCCAGGTACCCTACACCATAACAGGGGGTTTGAAATTTTGACTTGTCTACTTAAAGATCACCAAAATCTGATAACAAGGTCAATTAGGTCCCTGGGTGGGATTGAACCACCAACCTTTTGGTTAATAGCCGTACATACTAACTGATTGCGCCACAGAGACACTTTGCAAAAGTCCATACTGACAAAGGCTAATAAGCATTCATCTAAAACGTTTCCTAGAAAAACTTTAAAAAGTCAATAATCTGGAGAGTTTTTGTAAGATGTTTCTTCCATCAACCAACGAAGAAACACATTGGTACTTTCCCATGATGAGTGAGTGCTTCAGGATCTCTTGCACTTACATGTGCAGCAGAGTACTGCAATGGAAGCATGCTGGGCCCATAACCCAGAGGTAGGCAGATTGAAACTATCCTCTGCTATATGCATTTTTTTTGTTAATTAAAGTAATCCAAAACTGGGATTGATATTTTGTCTCTTTTATTTTTACTTAAAGTACAATAACTTTTACCATTTTAATTTGTTTTAATAGTATATTGACAGTATTGTTTTCTTTCAAAAATCCACTTCATTTTCTTTACCCTATTATTAAAATGGTAATTGACAAAAACAAACTACATTGTCACCAGAAGAGCAATACAAAATGTACAAGTGATATATTAAAATTATCTTTCCAGCTTGAATTTCAATGATGCATTGGGTCAATAATTTTGTGAGAAACATCTTCACCCTTAAATAAAGATTTTCTTAATTCCTTACCTGTGTGCTAATTAGATATCACCTTGTTTTCACATTAAACAGACTTCCACATGAGAAAGCAGCAAGGATGCAGTGGCGTTAATGTTTCCTGGTGTCAACCTGTATTATTTCAGTAGACATTGAAATGAGGATACATCTTGCTGCCTTTCCAATGAAGCAAGTTTAATTTAGTAATAGGTGAAAAACCATCCCTACAAAGGTGTTAATCAGAGACTTGGCTTTGTGGACACTTTTCAGAGAACAAATTTGTTAGCATAAAAATAAAGCCAGAAAATGAAGAGCTGTTTAATCACGCAATTTGATTTTTTTGCCAGCATATTTCTTTTTCTCTGCAACCCACTGCTAAATTGTGCTTCCTAGATGTTTTTATAAAATCACTGAATCAAATCTAACTCTGATTACATCAGAGAAGGCCAGGTACCCTACACCATAACAGGGGGTATGAAATTTGACTTGTTTACTTAAAGATCACCAAAATCTGATAACAAGGTCAATTACGTCCCTGGGTGGGATTGAACCACCAACCTTTTGGTTAATAGCCGTACACACTAACTGATTGCACCACAGAGACACTTTGCAAAAGTACATACTGACAAATGCTAATAAGCATTCATCTAAAACGTTTCCTAGAAAAACTTAAAAAAGTCAATAATCTGGAGAGTTTTCGTAAGATGTTTCTTCTATCAACCAACGAAGAAACACATTGGTACTTTCCCATGATGAGTGAGTGCTTCAGGATCTCTTGCACTTACATGTGCAGCAGAGTACAGCAATGGAAGAATGCTGGGCCCATAACCCAGAGGTAGGCAGATTGAAACTATCCTCTGCTATATGCATTTTTTTGTTTGTTAATTAAAGTAATCCAAAACTGGGATTGATATTTTGGCTCTTTTATTTTTACTTAAAGTACAATAACTTTTACCATTTTAATTTGTTTTAATAGTATATTGACAGTATTGTTTTCTTTCAAAAATCCACTTAATTTTCTTTACCCTATTATTAAAATGGTAATTGACAAAAACAAACTACATTGTCACCAGAAGAGCAATACAAAATGTACAAGTGATATATTAAAATCATCTTTCCAGCTTGAATTTCAATGATGCATTGGGGCAACGATTTTGTGAGAAACATCTTCACCCTTAAATAAAGATTTTCTTAATTCCTTACCTGTGTGCTAATTAGATATCACCTTGTTTTCACATTAAACAGACTTCCACATGAGAAAGCAGCAAGGATGCAGTGGCGTTAATGTTTCCTGGTGTCAACCTGTATTATTTCAGTAGACATTGAAATGAGGATGCATCTTGCTGCCTTTCCAATGAAGCAAGTTTAATTTAGTAATAGGTGAAAAACCATCCTTACAATGGTGTTAATCAGAGACTTGGCTTTGTGGACACTTTTCAGAGAACAAATTTGTTAGCATAAAAATAAAGCCAGAAAATAAAGAGCTGTTTAATCACTCAATTGGATTTTTCTGCCAGCATATTTTTTTTCTCTGCAACCCACTGCTAAATTGTGCTTCCTAGCTGTTTTTATAAAATCACTGAATCAAATCTAACTCTGATTACATCAGAGAAGGCCAGGTACCCTACACCATAACAGGGGGTTTGAAATTTTGACTTGTCTACTTAAAGATCACCAAAATCTGATAACAAGGTCAATTAGGTCCCTGGGTGGGATTGAACCACCAACCTTTTGGTTAATAGCCGTACATACTAACTGATTGCGCCACAGAGACACTTTGCAAAAGTTCATACTGACAAAGGCTAATAAGCATTCATCTAAAACGTTTCCTAGAAAAACTTTAAAAAGTCAATAATCTGGAGAGTTTTTGTAAGATGTTTCTTCCATCAACCAACGAAGAAACACATTGGTACTTTCCCATGATGAGTGAGTGCTTCAGGATCTCTTGCACTTACATGTGCAGCAGAGTACTGCAATGGAAGCATGCTGGGCCCATAACCCAGAGGTAGGCAGATTGAAACTATCCTCTGCTATATGCATTTTTTTTTGTTAATAAAAGTAATCCAAAACTGGGATTGACATTTTGGCTCTTTTATTTTTACTTAAAGTACAATAACTTTTACCATTTTAATTTGTTTTAATAGTATATTGACAGTATTGTTTTCTTTCAAAAATCCACTTCATTTTCTTTACCCTATTATTAAAATGGTAATTGACAAAAACAAACTACATTGTCACCAGAAGAGCAATACAAAATGTACAAGTGATATATTAAAATCATCTTTCCAGCTTGAATTTCAATGATGCATTGGGGCAACGATTTTGTGAGAAACATCTTCACCCTTAAATAAAGATTTTCGTAATTCCTTACCTGTGTGCTAATTAGATATCACCTTGTTTTCACATTAAACAGACTTCCACATGAGAAAGCAGCAAGGATGCAGTGGCGTTAATGTTTCCTGGTGTCAACCTGTATTATTTCAGTAGACATTGAAATGAGGATGCATCTTGCTGCCTTTCCAATGAAGCAAGTTTAATTTAGTAATAGGTGAAAAACCATCCTTACAAAGGTGTTAATCAGAGACTTGGCTTTGTGGACACTTTTCAGAGAACAAATTTGTTAGCATAAAAATAAAGCCAGAAAATAAAGAGCTGTTTAATCACTCAATTGGATTTTTCTGCCAGCATATTTTTTTTCTCTGCAACCCACTGCTAAATTGTGCTTCCTAGCTGTTTTTATAAAATCACTGAATCAAATCTAACTCTGATTACATCAGAGAAGGCCAGGTACCCTACACCATAACAGGGGGTTTGAAATTTTGACTTGTCTACTTAAAGATCACCAAAATCTGATAACAAGGTCAATTAAGTCCCTGGGTGGGATTGAACCACCAACCTTTTGGTTAATAGCCGTACATACTAACTGATTGCGCCACAGAGACACTTTGCAAAAGTCTATACTGACAAAGGCTAATAAGCATTCATCTAAAACGTTTCCTAGAAAAACTTTAAAAAGTCAATAATCTGGAGAGTTTTTGTAAGATGTTTCTTCCATCAACCAACGAAGAAACACATTGGTACTTTCCCATGATGAGTGAGTGCTTCAGGATCTCTTGCACTTACATGTGCAGCAGAGTACTGCAATGGAAGCATGCTGGGCCCATAACCCAGAGGTAGGCAGATTGAAACTATCCTCTGCTATATGCATTTTTTTTGTTAATTAAAGTAATCCAAAACTGGGATTGATATTTTGTCTCTTTTATTTTTACTTAAAGTACAATAACTTTTACCATTTTAATTTGTTTTAATAGTATATTGACAGTATTGTTTTCTTTCAAAAATCCACTTCATTTTCTTTACCCTATTATTAAAATGGTAATTGACAAAAACAAACTACATTGTCACCAGAAGAGCAATACAAAATGTACAAGTGATATATTAAAATCATCTTTCCAGCTTGAATTTCAATGATGCATTGGGTCAATAATTTTGTGAGAAACATCTTCACCCTTAAATAAAGATTTTCTTAATTCCTTACCTGTGTGCTAATTAGATATCACCTTGTTTTCACATTAAACAGACTTCCACATGAGAAAGCAGCAAGGATGCAGTGGCGTTAATGTTTCCTGGTGTCAACCTGTATTATTTCAGTAGACATTGAAATGAGGATACATCTTGCTGCCTTTCCAATGAAGCAAGTTTAATTTAGTAATAGGTGAAAAACCATCCCTACAAAGGTGTTAATCAGAGACTTGGCTTTGTGGACACTTTTCAGAGAACAAATTTGTTAGCATAAAAATAAAGCCAGAAAATGAAGAGCTGTTTAATCACGCAATTTGATTTTTTTGCCAGCATATTTCTTTTTCTCTGCAACCCACTGCTAAATTGTGCTTCCTAGATGTTTTTATAAAATCACTGAATCAAATCTAACTCTGATTACATCAGAGAAGGCCAGGTACCCTACACCATAACAGGGGGTATGAAATTTGACTTGTCTACTTAAAGATCACCAAAATCTGATAACAAGGTCAATTACGTCCCTGGGTGGGATTGAACCACCAACCTTTTGGTTAATAGCCGTACACACTAACTGATTGCACCACAGAGACACTTTGCAAAAGTACATACTGACAAATGCTAATAAGCATTAATCTAAAACGTTTCCTAGAAAAACTTAAAAAAGTCAATAATCTGGAGAGTTTTTGTAAGATGTTTCTTCTATCAACCAACGAAGAAACACATTGGTACTTTCCCATGATGAGTGAGTGCTTCAGGATCTCTTGCACTTACATGTGCAGCAGAGTACAGCAATGGAAGAATGCTGGGCCCATAACCCAGAGGTAGGCAGATTGAAACTATCATCTGCTATATGCATTTTTTTGTTTGTTAATTAAAGTAATCCAAAACTGGGATTGATATTTTGGCTCTTTTATTTTTACTTAAAGTACAATAACTTTTACCATTTTAATTTGTTTTAATAGTATATTGACAGTATTGTTTTCTTTCAAAAATCCACTTCATTTTCTTTACCCTATTATTAAAATGGTAATTGACAAAAACAAACTACATTGTCACCAGAAGAGCAATACAAAATGTACAAGTGATATATTAAAATCATCTTTCCAGCTTGAATTTCAATGATGCATTGGGGCAACGATTTTGTGAGAAACATCTTCACCCTTAAATAAAGATTTTCTTAATTCCTTACCTGTGTGCTAATTAGATATCACCTTGTTTTCACATTAAACAGACTTCCACATGAGAAAGCAGCAAGGATGCAGTGGCGTTAATGTTTCCTGGTGTCAACCTGTATTATTTCAGTAGACATTGAAATGAGGATGCATCTTGCTGCCTTTCCAATGAAGCAAGTTTAATTTAGTAATAGGTGAAAAACCATCCTTACAAAGGTGTTAATCAGAGACTTGGCTTTGTGGACACTTTTCAGAGAACAAATTTGTTAGCATAAAAATAAAGCCAGAAAATAAAGAGCTGTTTAATCACTCAATTGGATTTTTCTGCCAGCATATTTTTTTTCTCTGCAACCCACTGCTAAATTGTGCTTCCTAGCTGTTTTTATAAAATCACTGAATCAAATCTAACTCTGATTACATCAGAGAAGGCCAGGTACCCTACACCATAACAGGGGGTTTGAAATTTTGAAACTATCCTCTGCTATATGCATTTTTTTTTGTTAATTAAAGTAATCCAAAACTGGGATTGATATTTTGTCTCTTTTATTTTTACTTAAAGTACAATAACTTTTACCATTTTAATTTGTTTTAATAGTATATTGACAGTATTGTTTTCTTTCAAAAATCCACTTCATTTTCTTTACCCTATTATTAAAATGGTAATTGACAAAAACAAACTACATTGTCACCAGAAGAGCAATACAAAATGTACAAGTGATATATTAAAATCATCTTTCCAGCTTGAATTTCAATGATGCATTGGGTCAACAATTTTGTGAGAAACATCTTAACCCTTAAATAAAGATTTTCGTAATTCCTTACCTGTGTGCTAATTAGATATCACCTTGTTTTCACATTAAACAGACTTCCACATGAGAAAGCAGCAAGGATGCAGTGGCGTTAATGTTTCCTGGTGTCAACTTGTATTATTTCAGTAGACATTGAAATGAGGATGCATCTTGCTGCCTTTCCAATGAAGCAAGTTTAATTTAGTAATAGGTGAAAAACCATCCTTACAAAGGTGTTAATCAGAGACTTGGCTTTGTGGACACTTTTCAGAGAACAAATTTGTTAGCATAAAAATAAAGCCAGAAAATGAAGAGCTGTTTAATCACTCGATTGGATTTTTCTGCCAGCATATTTTTTTTCTCTGCAACCCACTGCTAGATTGTGCTTCCTAGCTGTTTTTTATAAAATCACTGAATCAAATCTAACTCTGATTACATCAGAGAAGGCCATGTACCCTACACCATAAGAGGAGGTTTGAAATTTTGATTTGTCTACTTAAATATCACCAAAATCTGATCACAAGGTTAATTACGTCCCTGGGTGGGATTGAACCACCAACCTTTTGGTTAATAGCCAAACACACTAACCGATTGCGCCACAGAGACACTTTGCAAAAAGTACATACTGACAAAGGCTAATAAGCATACATCTAGAACGTTTCCTAGAAAAACATTAAAAAATCAATAATCTGGAGAGTTTTTGTAAGATGTTTCTTCCATCAACCAACGAATAAACACATTGGTACTTTCCCATGATGAGTGAGTGCTTCAGGATCTCTTGCACTTACATGGGCAGCAGAGTACTGCAATGGAAGCATGCTGGACCCATAACCCAGAGGTAGGCAGATTGAAACTATCCTTTGCTATATGCATTTTTTTTTAATTTAAGTAATCAAAACTGGGATTGATATTTTTGCTCTTTTATTTTTACTTAAAGTACAATAACTTTTACCATTTTAATTTGTTTTAATAGTATATTGACAGTATAGTTTTCTTTCAAAAATCCACTTAATTTTCTTTACCCTGTTATTAAAATGGTAATTGACAAAAAAAACTACATTGTCACCAGAAGAGCAATACAAAATGTACAAGTGATATATTAAAATCATCTTTCCAGCTTGAATTTCAATGATGCATTGGGGCAACAATTTTGTGAGAAACATCTTCACCCTTAAATAAAGATTTTCGTAATTCCTTACCTGTGTGCTAATTAGATATCACCTTGTTTTCACATTAAACAGACTTCCACATGAGAAAGCAGCAAGGATGCAGTGGCGTTAATGTTTCCTGGTGTCAACCTGTATTATTTCAGTAGACATTGAAATGAGGATGCATCTTGCTGCCTTTCCAATGAAGCAAGTTTAATTTAGTAATAGGTGAAAAACCATCCTTACAAAGGTGTTAATCAGAGACTTGGCTTTGTGGACACTTTTCAGAGAACAAATTTGTTAGCATAAAAATAAAGCCAGAAAATGAAGAGCTGTTTAATCACTCAATTGGATTTTTACTGCCAGCATATTTTTTTTCTCTGCAACCCACTGCTAAATTGTGCTTCCTAGCTGTTTTTTATAAAATCACTGAATCAAATCTAACTCTGATTACATCAGAGAAGGCCAGGTACCCTACACAATAAGAGGGGGTTTGAAATTTTGACTTGTCTACTTTAATATCACCAAAATCAGATAACAAGGTAAATTACGTCCCTGGGTGGGATTGAACCACCAACCTTTTGGATAATAACCGAACACGCTAACTGATTGCGCCACAGTGACACTTTGCAAACTTACATTCTGACAAACGCTAATAAGCATTCATCTAGAACGTTTCCTAGAAAAACTTTAAAAAGTCAATAATCTGGAGAGTTTTTGTAAGATGTTTCTTCCATCAATCAACGAAGAACATTCAAGCTGATTTCTTGCAGCAGCTGGGCACTGTAACAGCTCCAGAGCTGCTCTGTAAGGCAACTAAAAGGGTGTGGGCCCTGCAGCACTACCTGTAGTTCGCATTGTGCGTTGGAAGGCACAAAGTAAGCAGACGGGAGAAGTCAAGATAGTGCGCAAGGGCATAGAAGGGAGCGGCTCAAGAAAAGAGAAGTGGAAACAGACAGCAAACTAGGCTGGAGAGAGACCTGAGACAAAGAGATCTGAATTATATGAGAGCCGACCAGGGGAAACACAAATTATGCAGTCGAGTTTCCCACATTTGGGGAAATCGCTGGAGCAGCACACACAGAGTGCAATGGGTGAGCCTTGCCCTGGGAGAAGCACCTTCATGATCATAGTATCTCACCTGGCAGGTAAGTAGGAGTTGGGCAAGAGCTGAGGAGGGTCGCTGCTCGGGCACCCCCCTGTCAAGTGAAGGAGATCCAACTGAGGCAGCACAAGAGAACTCTCGAAAGAAGAACAAGGCTAGAGGAAGATCTGAGACACAGAAATCTGGCTTTTACCAGAGCTGACCAGAGGAAAGCACAAACACAGTCCCCCACTACCACAAATAATGCAGTCGAGTTTCCCACATTTGGGGAAATCATAGGGGTCAGCATACCCAGAATGCAATGAATGAACCTCACCCTGGGAGAACAATCTTCATGACCATGGTATCTCCTATGCAAAATAAGTATGATTTGGGATAGGGCTGGGGAGGGCCGCTGCTCAGGCACATCTCTGTCAAGTAAAGGAGATTCAACTGAGGCAGCACAAGGGAACTCTCATCTGGGGACAACAACTGCAGGGAGAACACATATTTTCAGATGAACATGGGAGGGCAGAAGGCTGCCTAATACTGAAGCACCCCCAAACAACAAACCAAATGCAATAACTAGTACAAGCATTCCTGGGGGAAGGCCTGCAGCAGATGGATTTGCATATGGTGATGTCATCCAAGCAGTGGGTCAAAGTTGGCTTCAACCCTCGTCTGCATATGAAAAGAGAAAAGGGGCGTGCAGGGCATGGCGGCCTTTTGCGGCGCTTGGATGACCCCTAGTTCGCATTAAACACCTCCACCCTACTTCGGTGTGGGGCTCTTGTTGGCTATGCCCCAGCCCCTGAAGCATTCAAGCTGATTACTTGCAGCAGCTGGGCACTGTAATAGCTCCAGAGCTGCTCTGTAAGGCAAGTAAAAGGGTGTGGGCCCTGCAGCACTACCTGTAGTTCGCATTGTGCGTTGGAAGGCACAAAGTAAGCAGATGGGAGAAGTCAAGATAGTGCGCAAGGGCATAGAAGGGAGCGGCTCAAGAAAAGAGAAGTTGAAACAGACAGCAAACTAGGCTGGAGAGAGACCTGAGACAAACAGATCTGAATTATACGAGAGCTGACCAGGGGAAACACAAATTATGCAGTCAAGTTTCCCACATTTGGGGAAATCACAGGAGCAGCACACCCAGAGTGCAATGGGTGAGCCTTGCCCTGGGAGAAGCACCTTCATGATCATAGTATCTCACCTGGCAGGTAAGTAGGAGTTGGGCTTGAGCTGGGGAGGGTCGATGCTCGGGCACCCCCCTGTCAAGTGAAGGAGATCCAACTGAGGCAGCACAAGGGAACTCTCGAAAGAAGAACAAGGCTAGAGGAAGATCTGAGACAAATAAATCTGACTTTTACCAGAGCTGACCAGAGGAAAGCACAAACATAGTCCCCCACTACCACAAATAATGCAGTTGAGTTTCCCACATTTGGGGAAATCATAGGAGTCAGCATACCCAGAATGCAATGAATGAACCTCACCCTGGGAGAACAATCTTCATGACCATGGTATCTCCTATGCAAAATAAGTATGATTTGGGATAGGGCTGGGGAGGGCCGCTGCTCAGGCACATCTCTGTCAAGTAAAGGAGATTCAACTGAGGCAGCACAAGGGAACTCTCATCTGGGGACAACAACTGCAGGGAGAACACATATTTTCAGATGAACATGGGAGGGCAGAAGGCTGCCTAATACTGAAGCACCCCCAAACAACAAACCAAATGCAACAACTAGTGCAAGCATTCCTGGGGGAAGGCCTGCAGCAGATTGATTTGCATATGGTAATGCCATCCAAGCAGTGGGTCAAAGTTGGCTTCAACCCTCGTCTGCATATGAAAAGAGAAAAGGGGCGTGCAGGGCATGGCGGCCTTTTGCGGCGCTTGGGTGACCCTTAGTTCGCATTAAACACCCCCACCCTCCTTCGGTGTGGGGCTCATGTTGGCAATGCCCCAGCCCCTGAAGCATTCAAGCTGATTTCTTGCAGCAGCTGGGCACTGTAACAGCTCCAGAGCTGCTCTGTGAGGCAAGTAAAAGGGTGTGGGCCCTGCAGCACTACCTGTAGTTTGCATTGTGTGTTGGAAGGCACAAAGTAAGCAGACGGGAGAAGTCAGGATAGTGCGCAAGGGCATAGAAGGGAGCGGCTCAAGAAAAGAGAAGTGGAAACAGACAGCAAACTAGGCTGGAGAGAGACCTGAGACAAAGAGATCTGAATTATATGAGAGCCGACCAGGGGAAACACAAATTATGCAGTCAAGTTTCCCTCATTTGGGGAAATCACAGGGGCAGCACACCCAGAGTGCAATGGGTGAGCCTTGCCCTGGGAGAAGCACCTGCATGATCATAGTATCTCACCTGGCAGGTAAGTAGGAGTTGGGCTAGAGCTGCGAAGGGTCGCTGCTCGGGTACCCCCCTGTCAAGTGAAGGAGATCCAACTGAGGCAGCACAAGGGAACTCTCGAAAGAGGAACAAGGCTAGAGAAAGATCTGAGACAAAGAAATCTGATTTTTACCAGAGTTGACCAGAAGAAAGCACAAACACAGTCCCCCACTACCACAAATAATGCAGTTGAGTTTCCCACATTTGGGGAAATCACAGGGGTCAGCATACCCAGAATGCAATGAATGAATCTCACCCTGGGAGAACAATCTTCATGACCATGGTATCTCCTATGCAAAATAAGTATGATTTGGGATAGGGCTGGGGAGGGCCGCTGCTCAGGCACATCTCTGTCAAGTAAAGGAGATTCAACTGAGGCAGCACAAGGGAACTCTCATCTGGGGACAACAACTGCCAGAAGAGCAATACAAAATGTACAAGTGATATATTAAAATCATCTTTCCAGCTTGAATTTCAATGATGCATTGGGGCAACGATTTTATGAGAAACATCTTCACCCTTAAATAAAGATTTTCTTAATTCCTTACCTGTGTGCTAATTAGATATCACCTTGTTTTCACATTAAACAGACTTCCACATGAGAAAGCAGCAAGGATGCAGTGGCGTTAATGTTTCCTGGTGTCAACCTGTATTATTTCAGTAGACATTGAAATGAGGATGCATCTTGCTGCCTTTCCAATGAAGCAAGTTTAATTTAGTAATAGGTGAAAAACCATCCCTACAAAGGTGTTAATCAGAGACTTGGCTTTGTGGACACTTTTCAGAGAACAAATTTGTTAGCATAAAAATAAAGCCAGAAAATGAAGAGCTGTTTAATCACTCAATTGGATTTTTTTGCCAGCATATTTCTTTTTCTCTGCAACCCACTGCTAAATTGTGCTTCCTAGCTGTTTTTATAAAATCACTGAATCAAATCTAACTCTGATTACATCAGAGAAGGCCAGGTACCCTACACCATAACAGGGGGTTTGAAATTTTGACTTGTCTACTTAAAGATCACCAAAATCTGATCACAAGGTCAATTACGTCCCTGGGTGTGATTGAACCACTAACCTTTTGGTTAGTAGCCATACACACTAACTGATTGCGCCACAGAGACACTTTGCAGAAGAAAATACTGACAAAGGCTAATAAGCATTCATCTAAAACGTTTCCTAGAAAAACTTTAAAAAGTCAATAATCTGGAGAGTTTTTGTAAGATGTTTCTTCCATCAACCAACGAAGAAACACATTGGTACTTTCCCATGATGAGTGAGTGCTTCAGGATCTCTTGCACTTACATGTGCAGCAGAGTACAGCAATGGAAGCATGCTGGGCCCATAACCCAGAGGTAGGCAGATTGAAACTATCCTCTACTATATGCATTTTTTTTTGTTAATTAAAGTAATCCAAAACTGGGATTGATATTTTGGCTCTTTTATTTTTACTTAAAGTACAATAACTTTTACCATTTTAATTTGTTTTAATAGTATATTGACAGTATTGTTTTCTTTCAAAAATCCACTTAATTTTCTTTACCCTATTATTAAAATGGTTAATTGACAAAAACAAACTACATTGTCACCAGAAGAGCAATACAAAATGTACAAGTGATATATTAAAATCATCTTTCCAGCTTGAATTTCAATGATGCATTGGGGCAACGATTTTGTGAGAAACATCTTCACCCTTAAATAAAGATTTTCTTAATTCCTTACTTGTGTGCTAATTAGATATCACCTTGTTTTCACATTAAACAGACTTCCACATGAGAAAGCAGCAAGGATGCAGTGGCGTTAATGTTTCCTGGTGTCAACCTGTATTATTTCAGTAGACATTGAAATGAGGATGCATCTTGCTGCCTTTCCAATGAAGCAAGTTTAATTTAGTAATAGGTGAAAAACCATCCCTACAAAGGTGTTAATCAGAGACTTGGCTTTGTGGACACTTTTCAGAGAACAAATTTGTTAGCATAAAAATAAAGCCAGAAAATGAAGAGCTGTTTAATCACTCAATTGGATTTTTTTGCCAGCATATTTCTTTTTCTCTGCAACCCACTGCTAAATTGTGCTTCCTAGCTGTTTTTATAAAATCACTGAATCAAATCTAACTCTGATTACATCAGAGAAGGCCAGGTACCCTACACCATAACAGGGGGTTTGAAATTTTGACTTGTCTACTTAAAGATCACCAAAATCTGATCACAAGGTCAATTACGTCCCTGGGTGTGATTGAACCAC